>NC_134866.1:0-5000 GCF_049852395.1 Peromyscus maniculatus bairdii | reverse complement strand
AGGGTTAGGGTTAGGGTTAGGGTTAGGGTTAGGGTTAGGGTTAGGGTTAGGGTTAGGGTTAGGGTTAGGGTTAGGGTTAGGGTTAGGGTTAGGGTTAGGGTTAGGGTTAGGGTTAGGGTTAGGGTTAGGGTTAGGGTTAGGGTTAGGGTTAGGGTTAGGGTTAGGGTTAGGGTTAGGGTTAGGGTTAGGGTTAGGGTTAGGGTTAGGGTTAGGGTTAGGGTTAGGGTTAGGGTTAGGGTTAGGGTTAGGGTTAGGGTTAGGGTTAGGGTTAGGGTTAGGGTTAGGGTTAGGGTTAGGGTTAGGGTTAGGGTTAGGGTTAGGGTTAGGGTTAGGGTTAGGGTTAGGGTTAGGGTTAGGGTTAGGGTTAGGGTTAGGGTTAGGGTTAGGGTTAGGGTTAGGGTTAGGGTTAGGGTTAGGGTTAGGGTTAGGGTTAGGGTTAGGGTTAGGGTTAGGGTTAGGGTTAGGGTTAGGGTTAGGGTTAGGGTTAGGGTTAGGGTTAGGGTTAGGGTTAGGGTTAGGGTTAGGGTTAGGGTTAGGGTTAGGGTTAGGGTTAGGGTTAGGGTTAGGGTTAGGGTTAGGGTTAGGGTTAGGGTTAGGGTTAGGGTTAGGGTTAGGGTTAGGGTTAGGGTTAGGGTTAGGGTTAGGGTTAGGGTTAGGGTTAGGGTTAGGGTTAGGGTTAGGGTTAGGGTTAGGGTTAGGGTTAGGGTTAGGGTTAGGGTTAGGGTTAGGGTTAGGGTTAGGGTTAGGGTTAGGGTTAGGGTTAGGGTTAGGGTTAGGGTTAGGGTTAGGGTTAGGGTTAGGGTTAGGGTTAGGGTTAGGGTTAGGGTTAGGGTTAGGGTTAGGGTTAGGGTTAGGGTTAGGGTTAGGGTTAGGGTTAGGGTTAGGGTTAGGGTTAGGGTTAGGGTTAGGGTTAGGGTTAGGGTTAGGGTTAGGGTTAGGGTTAGGGTTAGGGTTAGGGTTAGGGTTAGGGTTAGGGTTAGGGTTAGGGTTAGGGTTAGGGTTAGGGTTAGGGTTAGGGTTAGGGTTAGGGTTAGGGTTAGGGTTAGGGTTAGGGTTAGGGTTAGGGTTAGGGTTAGGGTTAGGGTTAGGGTTAGGGTTAGGGTTAGGGTTAGGGTTAGGGTTAGGGTTAGGGTTAGGGTTAGGGTTAGGGTTAGGGTTAGGGTTAGGGTTAGGGTTAGGGTTAGGGTTAGGGTTAGGGTTAGGGTTAGGGTTAGGGTTAGGGTTAGGGTTAGGGTTAGGGTTAGGGTTAGGGTTAGGGTTAGGGTTAGGGTTAGGGTTAGGGTTAGGGTTAGGGTTAGGGTTAGGGTTAGGGTTAGGGTTAGGGTTAGGGTTAGGGTTAGGGTTAGGGTTAGGGTTAGGGTTAGGGTTAGGGTTAGGGTTAGGGTTAGGGTTAGGGTTAGGGTTAGGGTTAGGGTTAGGGTTAGGGTTAGGGTTAGGGTTAGGGTTAGGGTTAGGGTTAGGGTTAGGGTTAGGGTTAGGGTTAGGGTTAGGGTTAGGGTTAGGGTTAGGGTTAGGGTTAGGGTTAGGGTTAGGGTTAGGGTTAGGGTTAGGGTTAGGGTTAGGGTTAGGGTTAGGGTTAGGGTTAGGGTTAGGGTTAGGGTTAGGGTTAGGGTTAGGGTTAGGGTTAGGGTTAGGGTTAGGGTTAGGGTTAGGGTTAGGGTTAGGGTTAGGGTTAGGGTTAGGGTTAGGGTTAGGGTTAGGGTTAGGGTTAGGGTTAGGGTTAGGGTTAGGGTTAGGGTTAGGGTTAGGGTTAGGGTTAGGGTTAGGGTTAGGGTTAGGGTTAGGGTTAGGGTTAGGGTTAGGGTTAGGGTTAGGGTTAGGGTTAGGGTTAGGGTTAGGGTTAGGGTTAGGGTTAGGGTTAGGGTTAGGGTTAGGGTTAGGGTTAGGGTTAGGGTTAGGGTTAGGGTTAGGGTTAGGGTTAGGGTTAGGGTTAGGGTTAGGGTTAGGGTTAGGGTTAGGGTTAGGGTTAGGGTTAGGGTTAGGGTTAGGGTTAGGGTTAGGGTTAGGGTTAGGGTTAGGGTTAGGGTTAGGGTTAGGGTTAGGGTTAGGGTTAGGGTTAGGGTTAGGGTTAGGGTTAGGGTTAGGGTTAGGGTTAGGGTTAGGGTTAGGGTTAGGGTTAGGGTTAGGGTTAGGGTTAGGGTTAGGGTTAGGGTTAGGGTTAGGGTTAGGGTTAGGGTTAGGGTTAGGGTTAGGGTTAGGGTTAGGGTTAGGGTTAGGGTTAGGGTTAGGGTTAGGGTTAGGGTTAGGGTTAGGGTTAGGGTTAGGGTTAGGGTTAGGGTTAGGGTTAGGGTTAGGGTTAGGGTTAGGGTTAGGGTTAGGGTTAGGGTTAGGGTTAGGGTTAGGGTTAGGGTTAGGGTTAGGGTTAGGGTTAGGGTTAGGGTTAGGGTTAGGGTTAGGGTTAGGGTTAGGGTTAGGGTTAGGGTTAGGGTTAGGGTTAGGGTTAGGGTTAGGGTTAGGGTTAGGGTTAGGGTTAGGGTTAGGGTTAGGGTTAGGGTTAGGGTTAGGGTTAGGGTTAGGGTTAGGGTTAGGGTTAGGGTTAGGGTTAGGGTTAGGGTTAGGGTTAGGGTTAGGGTTAGGGTTAGGGTTAGGGTTAGGGTTAGGGTTAGGGTTAGGGTTAGGGTTAGGGTTAGGGTTAGGGTTAGGGTTAGGGTTAGGGTTAGGGTTAGGGTTAGGGTTAGGGTTAGGGTTAGGGTTAGGGTTAGGGTTAGGGTTAGGGTTAGGGTTAGGGTTAGGGTTAGGGTTAGGGTTAGGGTTAGGGTTAGGGTTAGGGTTAGGGTTAGGGTTAGGGTTAGGGTTAGGGTTAGGGTTAGGGTTAGGGTTAGGGTTAGGGTTAGGGTTAGGGTTAGGGTTAGGGTTAGGGTTAGGGTTAGGGTTAGGTTAGGGTTAGGGTTAGGGTTAGGGTTAGGGTTAGGGTTAGGGTTAGGGTTAGGGTTAGGGTTAGGGTTAGGGTTAGGGTTAGGGTTAGGGTTAGGGTTAGGGTTAGGGTTAGGGTTAGGGTTAGGGTTAGGGTTAGGGTTAGGGTTAGGGTTAGGGTTAGGGTTAGGGTTAGGGTTAGGGTTAGGGTTAGGGTTAGGGTTAGGGTTAGGGTTAGGGTTAGGGTTAGGGTTAGGGTTAGGGTTAGGGTTAGGGTTAGGGTTAGGGTTAGGGTTAGGGTTAGGGTTAGGGTTAGGGTTAGGGTTAGGGTTAGGGTTAGGGTTAGGGTTAGGGTTAGGGTTAGGGTTAGGGTTAGGGTTAGGGTTAGGGTTAGGGTTAGGGTTAGGGTTAGGGTTAGGGTTAGGGTTAGGGTTAGGGTTAGGGTTAGGGTTAGGGTTAGGGTTAGGGTTAGGGTTAGGGTTAGGGTTAGGGTTAGGGTTAGGGTTAGGGTTAGGGTTAGGGTTAGGGTTAGGGTTAGGGTTAGGGTTAGGGTTAGGGTTAGGGTTAGGGTTAGGGTTAGGGTTAGGGTTAGGGTTAGGGTTAGGGTTAGGGTTAGGGTTAGGGTTAGGGTTAGGGTTAGGGTTAGGGTTAGGGTTAGGGTTAGGGTTAGGGTTAGGGTTAGGGTTAGGGTTAGGGTTAGGGTTAGGGTTAGGGTTAGGGTTAGGGTTAGGGTTAGGGTTAGGGTTAGGGTTAGGGTTAGGGTTAGGGTTAGGGTTAGGGTTAGGGTTAGGGTTAGGGTTAGGGTTAGGGTTAGGGTTAGGGTTAGGGTTAGGGTTAGGGTTAGGGTTAGGGTTAGGGTTAGGGTTAGGGTTAGGGTTAGGGTTAGGGTTAGGGTTAGGGTTAGGGTTAGGGTTAGGGTTAGGGTTAGGGTTAGGGTTAGGGTTAGGGTTAGGGTTAGGGTTAGGGTTAGGGTTAGGGTTAGGGTTAGGGTTAGGGTTAGGGTTAGGGTTAGGGTTAGGGTTAGGGTTAGGGTTAGGGTTAGGGTTAGGGTTAGGGTTAGGGTTAGGGTTAGGGTTAGGGTTAGGGTTAGGGTTAGGGTTAGGGTTAGGGTTAGGGTTAGGGTTAGGGTTAGGGTTAGGGTTAGGGTTAGGGTTAGGGTTAGGGTTAGGGTTAGGGTTAGGGTTAGGGTTAGGGTTAGGGTTAGGGTTAGGGTTAGGGTTAGGGTTAGGGTTAGGGTTAGGGTTAGGGTTAGGGTTAGGGTTAGGGTTAGGGTTAGGGTTAGGGTTAGGGTTAGGGTTAGGGTTAGGGTTAGGGTTAGGGTTAGGGTTAGGGTTAGGGTTAGGGTTAGGGTTAGGGTTAGGGTTAGGGTTAGGGTTAGGGTTAGGGTTAGGGTTAGGGTTAGGGTTAGGGTTAGGGTTAGGGTTAGGGTTAGGGTTAGGGTTAGGGTTAGGGTTAGGGTTAGGGTTAGGGTTAGGGTTAGGGTTAGGGTTAGGGTTAGGGTTAGGGTTAGGGTTAGGGTTAGGGTTAGGGTTAGGGTTAGGGTTAGGGTTAGGGTTAGGGTTAGGGTTAGGGTTAGGGTTAGGGTTAGGGTTAGGGTTAGGGTTAGGGTTAGGGTTAGGGTTAGGGTTAGGGTTAGGGTTAGGGTTAGGGTTAGGGTTAGGGTTAGGGTTAGGGTTAGGGTTAGGGTTAGGGTTAGGGTTAGGGTTAGGGTTAGGGTTAGGGTTAGGGTTAGGAGTTAGGGTTAGGGTTAGGGTTAGGGTTAGGGTTAGGGTTAGGGTTAGGGTTAGGGTTAGGGTTAGGGTTAGGGTTAGGGTTAGGGTTAGGGTTAGGGTTAGGGTTAGGGTTAGGGTTAGGGTTAGGGTTAGGGTTAGGGTTAGGGTTAGGGTTAGGGTTAGGGTTAGGGTTAGGGTTAGGGTTAGGGTTAGGGTTAGGGTTAGGGTTAGGGTTAGGGTTAGGGTTAGGGTTAGGGTTAGGGTTAGGGTTAGGGTTAGGGTTAGGGTTAGGGTTAGGGTTAGGGTTAGGGTTAGGGTTAGGGTTAGGGTTAGGGTTAGGGTTAGGGTTAGGGTTAGGGTTAGGGTTAGGGTTAGGGTTAGGGTTAGGGTTAGGGTTAGGGTTAGGGTTAGGGTTAGGGTTAGGGTTAGGGTTAG